>NC_092109.1:5477858-5515260 GCF_045679555.1 Salvelinus alpinus
TGTTTACATTTACATTTACATTTAAGTCATTTAGCAGACGCTCTTATCCAGAGCGACTTACAAATTGGTGCATTCACCTTATGATATCCAGTGGAACAATCACTTTACAATAGTGCATCTAACTCTTTTAAGGGGGGGGGGGTTAGAAGGATTACTTTATCCTATCCTAGGTATTCCTTAAAGAGGTGGGGTTTCAGGTGTCTCCGGAAGGTGGTGATTGACTCCGCTGACCTGGCGTCGTGAGGGAGTTTGTTCCACCATTGGGGTGCCAGAGCAGCGAACAGTTTTGACTGGGCTGAGCGGGAACTGTACTTCCTCAGAGGTAGGGAGGCGAGCAGGCCAGAGGTGGATGAACGCAGTGCCCTTGTTTGGGTGTAGGGCCTGATCAGAGCCTGAAGGTACGGAGGTGCCGTTCCCCTCACAGCTCCGTAGGCAAGCACCATGGTCTTGTAGCGGATGCGAGCTTCAACTGGAAGCCAGTGGAGAGAGCGGAGGAGCGGGGTGACGTGAGAGAACTTGGGAAAGTTGAACACCAGACGGGCTGCGGCATTCTGGATGAGTTGTAGGGGTTTAATGGCACAGGCAGGGAGCCCAGCCAACAGCGAGTTGCAGTAATCCAGACGGGAGATGACAAGTGCCTGGATTAGGACCTGCGCCGCTTCCTGCGTGAGGCAGGGTCGTACTCTGCGAATGTTGTAGAGCATGAACCTACAGGAACGGGTCACCGCCTTGATGTTAGTTGAGAACGACAGGGTGTTGTCCAGGATCACGCCAAGGTTCTTAGCACTCTGGGAGGAGGACACAATGGAGTTGTCAACCGTGATGGCGAGATCATGGAACGGGCAGTCCTTCCCCGGGAGGAAGAGCAGCTCCGTCTTGCCGAGGTTCAGCTTGAGGTGGTGATCCGTCATCCACACTGATATGTCTGCCAGACATGCAGAGATGCGATTCACCACCTGGTTATCAGAGGGGGGAAAGGAGAAGATTAATTGTGTGTCGTCTGCATAGCAATGATAGGAGAGACCATGTGAGGATATGACAGAGCCAAGTGACTTGGTGTATAGCGAGAATAGGAGAGGGCCTAGAACAGAGCCCTGGGGGACACCAGTGGTGAGAGCACGTGGTGCGGAGACAGATTCTCGCCACGCCACCTGGTAGGAGCGACCTGTCAGGTAGGACGCAATCCAAGCGTGGGCCGCGCCGGAGATGCCCAGCTCGGAGAGGGTGGAGAGGAGGATCTGATGGTTCACAGTATCAAAGGCAGCCGATAGGTCTAGAAGGATGAGAGCAGAGGAGAGAGAGTTAGCTTTAGCAGTGCGGAGCGCCTCCGTGACACAGAGAAGAGCAGTCTCAGTTGAATGACTAGTCTTGAAACCTGACTGATTTGGATCAAGAAGGTCATTCTGAGAGAGATAGCAGGAGAGCTGGCCAAGGACGGCACGTTCAAGAGTTTTGGAGAGAAAAGAAAGAAGGGATACTGGTCTGTAGTTGTTGACATCGGAGGGATCGAGTGTAGGTTTTTTCAGAAGGGGTGCAACTCTCGCTCTCTTGAAGACGGAAGGGACGTAGCCAGCGGTCAAGGATGAGTTGATGAGCGAGGTGAGGTAAGGGAGAAGGTCTCCGGAAATGGTCTGGAGAAGAGAGGAGGGGATAGGGTCAAGCGGGCAGGTTGTTGGGCGGCCGGCCGTCACAAGACGCGAGATTTCATCTGGAGAGAGAGGGGAGAAAGAGGTCAAAGCACAGGGTAGGGCAGTGTGAGCAGAACCAGCGGTGTCGTTTGACTTAGCAAACGAGGATCGGATGTCGTCGACCTTCTTTTCAAAATGGTTGACGAAGTCATCAGCAGAGAGGGAGGAGGGGGGAGGAGGGGGAGGAGGATTCAGGAGGGAGGAGAAGGTGGCAAAGAGCTTCCTAGGGTTAGAGGCAGATGCTTGGAATTTAGAGTGGTAGAAATTGGCTTTAGCAGCAGAGACAGAAGAGGAGAATGTAGAGAGGAGGGAGTGAAAGGATGCCAGGTCCGCAGGGAGGCGAGTTTTCCTCCATTTCCGCTCGGCTGCCCGGAGCCCTGTTCTGTGAGCTCGCAATGAGTCGTCGAGCCACGGAGCAGGAGGGGAGGACCGAGCCGGCCTGGAGGATAGGGGACATAGAGAGTCAAAGGATGCAGAAAGGGAGGAGAGGAGGGTTGATTGGACAATGTATATGTGCTTTGCAGAATCCATTTTTTTTTTTGCATTCACTGTTGCGTCTATTTTACTGGAGTATGATCAGATTGCTTTGTTTAAACCAGAATGAAGATTTGGTCTGAGAAACTATGCCGATTATAGCATGATAGCTATTTTTTTTTTTTTAATAAGGCAATGTATTGTAGCGAGTAGCCACCCGCACAGACAGCGGTGTGTTATGTGGTAGGCTATTAGTGGGTTGTGTTGTACTTACCAGTGTTCGCGGGGTCCGACATGCCAATCAACCTGCTATCTGCCAATCACGGGGATGCCTGGAATGTTCTGATGCCGGGCATCCTGGTGGTTGGTGGAGTGGAGGGGGGTTGGGCAGGGGGATGGAGCATAGCATCTCTCTTACTTCTGGGCTTCACAAGAGAAGTTCACAGTTGGCTTGTAGGGTATCTTTAATTTATTTGGCGTGGGCTGCGTATATGCCACTCCACAGAGGATTATCTAGAAAAAGCAGCGGAGATGCGCATGAGGTTTCTAAAAAGAGGCTATTCGTCACAATGTGTGGATGAAGCTCATAATTTGGCATTGGAAAAAACACGAGATGAACTGCTACAAAAAAGACCCGCTAAAGAACACTCCGTAATGTTCACAACTACATATACTTTGAACTCTCGAAAAGTGGGAGATGCGGTCAAGAAACACTGGCATATTTTATCATCGGACCCAGTTTTGCCGGCTGAATTTAAATATCCACCACGTATTGTGTATAGGAGAGGTCGCAATTTACGCGATAAATTGGTTCATGCCAACTGCCAGCCACAAAAGAAAATTAGCCAAACTCTTTTACGCCCTCTACCAAATGGTAGCTATAAATGCAGAGGATGCGCACAGTGAAACAATATGATGAAGTGTGAATATTTCTGCCACCCACACACAGGAAAACGTTTCAAAATAAATGACATTATTACGTGTTCCACCACCCATGTTATTTACATTATTAAATGTCCATGTGGGCTCTGTTATGTCGGTAAAACCTCCCACTCTTTCAAACAGAGAATTAGTGAACATAAAAGTTCAATCAGGAGAAACGACAGGGATTATCCAGTCGCTGTACATTTCAATGACCTGAAGCATGACATTTCCACCTTTAGATTTTGTGGCATAGAGAAAGTTAAAATATCAGACATGGGAGGAGATATTAATAATACTCTGAGTAAAAGAGAATATTTTGGGATTTTCACCCTCCAGACATTATTTCCTAAAGGACTTAATGATGAAATGCCTATGTATGTTATGTTGTGAATTTGAACATGAAATATGTGTCTCTTGTAGATTATTCTGACGTTTTTCGTACGATGTACCCAATGACTAATGAAAACTTGCAATGTCCTCATTGAGATTTTACAGATGTGTTCAATACGCCTTATTTATACACTTTTGTTATATTTATGAAATGCATATTGTTATATTTGGTAGCACTTTGTTTTTCCTTTGCCTCCAACCCCCTTCGATGTGTAGAACGGATGTGGGTGGGGCCAGGTCTACATAAGGGTGCAAATTTAAAAAAATCACATGGCTCTGACGAAGGCCGTGTGGCCGATACGTAAGCTTATTAAATATCAGTGATACTATCAAGAGCAGTGTGCGGTTTCCTTTTTCCTTCATCTTGTTCAATTGTTGCCATGCACCTGCAAATAAGATTGCTCAGATGTGCAAGTGCCTTTTGAATTATGTTTAGTACATCTAAAAGAGACAATGACAAATTCATGGTTCAACAAGAGATTATAGTCATCAAAAGGGTAGAATTTGAGCATTGATATACTTATGATACAGTACTTTACAGCTTTGATGTCACAGAATATATGACATGAAGGGTTGATGTAATTATCTGAATTACTGTAGATTTGAATAGTTTAGTTAATCAAAAGTGAAGTATGGTTATATGTCCAATGGGTTTTGTTCAAATACCACCCTGACTCAAAATCAGTATATTAGAAACATACTATTTATCAGCATATTGACAGATTATTGCTATCAACTGCTGGTTGCAAGTTATATTACCTTGTTTGTATCTTTTGGAACAATGGCAATTAAGTTTACTAAAATGATGTAGAATAGATAGATGGGCTACCACTGGTGTCACAGACATCCAAGGGTCTTGACCACCATGTTGCGATGCTTCTTTAGGATCACATTGTTGTTGTCATCGTAGAAGAGTACAGAGATGGGACTGAGCTTGGTGGTTGTGCAGCACGCTTTGGGAACCTCATCTGGCTTCAGAAGGTGAACCTGCCATTGAAAACGGTAAATCAGACTCATTCATACATGCACTTTCATATAGTCAATGAATATCCTGTTATAAAAGAGGTATGGGTTATTTAAGCAGTAAGGCCCAAGGAGGGGTGGTATATTGGCCATATACCACAAACCTCAAAGGTGCCTTATTGCTATTAGAACACCTACTCATTCAAGGGTTTTTCTTTATTTTTACTATTTTATACATTGGTGAATAATAGTGAAGACATCAAAACTATGAAATAACACAAATGGAATCATGTAGTAACCAAAAAAGTGTGAAACATATCAAAACATATCATATATTTGAGATTATTCAAATAGCCACCCTTTGCCTTGATGACAGCTTTGCACACTCTTGGCATTCTCTCAACCAACTTCATCTGGAATGCTTTTCCAACAGTCTTGAAGGAGTTCCCACATATGTTGAGCACCTGTTGACTGTTTTTCCTTTACTCTGCGGTCCTACTCATCTCAAAACATCTCAATTTGGTTGAGGTCGGGGGATTGTGGATGCAGCACTCCGTCACTCTCCTTCTTGGTAAGTATATGTAGTTGTGAACATTACGGAGTGTTCTTTAGCGGGTCTTTTTTGTAGCAGTTCATCTCGTGTTTTTTCCAATGCCAAATTATGAGCTTCATCCACACATTGTGACGAATAGCCTCTTTTTAGAAACCTCATGCGCATCTCCGCTGCTTTTTCTAGATAATCCTCTGTGGAGTGGCATATACGCAGCCCACGCCAAATAAATTAAAGATACCCTACAAGCCAACTGTGAACTTCTCTTGTGAAGCCCAGAAGTAAGAGAGATGCTATGCTCCATCCCCCTGCCCAACCCCCCTCCACTCCACCAACCACCAGGATGCCCGGCATCAGAACATTCCAGGCATCCCCGTGATTGGCAGATAGCAGGTTGATTGGCATGTCGGACCCCGCGAACACTGGTAAGTACAACACAACCCACTAATAGCCTACCACATAACACACCGCTGTCTGTGCGGGTGGCTACTCGCTACAATACATTGCCTTATTAAAAAAAAAAAAATAGCTATCATGCTATAATCGGCATAGTTTCTCAGACCAAATCTTCATTCTGGTTTAAACAAAGCAATCTGATCATACTCCAGTAAAATAGACGCAACAGTGAATGCAAAAAAAAAAATGGATTCTGCAAAGCACATATACATTGTCCAATCAACCCAGTAAGGCCCAAGGAGGGGTGGTATATTGGCCATATACCACAAACCTCAAAGGTGCCTTATTGCTATTAGAACACCTACTCATTCAAGGGTTTTTCTTTATTTTTACTATTTTATACATTGGTGAATAATAGTGAAGACATCAAAACTATGAAATAACACAAATGGAATCATGTAGTAACGAAAAAAGTGTGAAACATATCAAAACATATCATATATTTGAGATTATTCAAATAGCCACCCTTTGCCTTGATGACAGCTTTGCACACTCTTGGCATTCTCTCAACCAACTTCATCTGGAATGCTTTTCCAACAGTCTTGAAGGAGTTCCCACATATGTTGAGCACCTGTTGACTGTTTTTCCTTTACTCTGCGGTCCTACTCATCTCAAAACATCTCAATTTGGTTGAGGTCGGGGGATTGTGGATGCAGCACTCCGTCACTCTCCTTCTTGGTAAAATAGCCCTTACACAGCCTGGAGGTGTGTTGGTTCATTGTCCTGTTGAAAAACAAATGAATTATCCTGAGTGGCACAGTGGTCTAAGGCAAGCTGTGCAGTTAGAGATCCTGGTTGGAGTCCAGGCTCTGTCGCAGCCGGCCGCAACCGGGAGACCCACGGGGCGGCACACAATTGGCCCAGCGTCGTCCGGGTTAAAGGAGGGTTTGGCCGGCAGGGATGTTCTTGTCCCATCGCGCTCTAGCGACTCCTGTGGCGAGCCGGGCGCAATGCACGCTGACAGGGCGGCCAGGTGTATGGTGTTTCCTCCGACCCATTGGTGCGCCTGGCTTCCGGGTTAAGCAGGCATTGTGTCAAGAAGCAGTGCAGCTTGGCTGGGTTGTGTTTTGGAGGACGCACGGCTCTCAACCTTCGCCTCTCCTGAGTCCATACGGGAGTTGCAGCGATGAGACAAGACTGTAACTACCAATTGGATACCACGAAAAAGGTGTAAAAGTAACAAACAATTGTATTTTTTTTTTAATAATAATTTATTAAAACAAATGATAGTCCCACTAAGGCCAAACCAGATGGGATGACGTATAAGAATGCTGTTGTAGCCATGCTGGTTAAGTATGAATTCTAAATAAATCACAGACATTGTCAACTGCAAAGCACCCCCACACCATAACACCTCCTCCTCCATGCTTCACAGTGGGAAATACACATGCCGAGATCATCTGTTCACCCACACCGCATCTCACAAAGACATGGCAGTTGGAACCAAAAATCTAAAATTAGGGCAAATTGGACAGATTGATTGTGTTTCATGGCCCAAGTAAGTCTCTTCTTCTTATTGGTGTTCTTTAATAGTGGTTTCTTTGCAGCAATTCAACTATAAAGGCCTGATTCACACAGTCTCCTCTGAACAGTTGATGTTGAGATGTGTCAGTTACTTGAACTCTGTGAAGCATTTATTTGGGCAGCAATATCTGAGGCTGGTAACTCCAATGAACTTATCCTCTGCAGCAGAGGTAACTCTGGGTCTTCCATTGCTGTGGTGGTCCTCATGAGAGCTAGTTTCATCATAGCGCTTGATTGTTTTTGCAACTACACTTGAAATATTCCGTATTGACTGACCTTTATGTCATAAAGTAATGATGGACTGTTGTTTCTCTTTGCTTATTTGAGCTGTTCTTGCCATAATATGGACTTGGTATTTTACCAAATAGGGCTATCTTCTGTATACCACTCCACCTTGTCACAACACAATTGATTGAGTCAAACGCATTAAAAAGGAAAGAAATTCCACTTTTAAGAAGGCACACCTGTTAATTGAAATGCATTCCAGGTGACTTTCTCATGAAGCTGGTTGAGAGAATGCCCAGAGTGTGCAAAACTGTCATCAAGGCAAAGGGTGGCTACTTTGAAGAATCTAAAATATATTTGGATTTGTTTAACACTTTTTTGGTTACTACATGATTCCATATGTGTTATTTCATCATTTTGATGTCTTCAATATTTTTCTTCAATGTAGAAAATAGTAAAAATAAAGAAAAACCCTTGAATGAGTAGGTGTTCTAAAATTTTTGACCGGTAGTGTAGAGCCTTCAGTGCTTTTTTCCCGTGGGCTGTGGCCCCCCTTGTCAATATGTCCTCCAAGACTTTATAGCCCACTGTGGCAAAGACTATACTTTCAGGAGTTAAACAACACAATAAAAAAAATCTCATTCTTCCAACCTAGCTAGTGACTTTATAAAACACAATATTTGGTATTTGTATTTTATATTATACCAACGATATAGGAAAGCATCTGGTGGCAAAATAGCCAAAAACATAAAATTATTAATTCATTCAAGGTTTACAAATATGCCCAATCAATAGAACATTATGTCAGAAAACAATAGTCTAAACTCAATGTCTCTACCATATATGGTGAAAAGTTACTGACGATTTACTCTGAGAATTTAACCTCACAACACCAAATATGGAACACATACAACCAATTGCGGTGCAGTCTAATCTAGTAATGGTCACAGCAAATTATCGTCATTATTTCATCTGCACTGTCAAGTACAAGTATATGAATGTTATAATATTGTAGAGAACAAGCTAATGATTAATTCTATGTAATTTCTAATGACATCAGGCAAAGAAAATTACGTTTGGACATGAATTTCGTAGCTCCCTCTTGAATTGACCCTTTTTCTCTCTACATTGTATAGCAAGTAAGTGAATATATAAAAATAATATATGTCATTCATCAGACGCTTTTATCCAAAGCCACTTACAATAAAACCTTCTGTTGTTTATGTATGGGTGGTGACGGGAATCGAACCCACTACCCTGGCATTGCAAGCGTCATGCTCTATCATGGTCATGGGTGCACCTCAGCCACGCTCAAGGTCCTAAACGATATCTTAACCGCCATCGATAAGAAACAATACTGTGCAGCCGTATTCATTGACATGGCCAAGCCTTTCGACTCTGTCAATCACCACATCCTTATCGACAGACTCAACAGCCTTGGTTTCTCAAATGATTGCCTCGCCTGGTTCACCAACTACAACTCTGATAGAGTTCAGTGTGTAAAATCGGCTTCCTGTAGTCCGGGCCTCTGGCAGTCTCTATGGGGGTGCCACAGGGTTCAATTCTTGGGCAGACTCTCTCTGTATACATCAATGATGTCGCTCTTGCTGCTGGTGAGTCTCTGATCCACCTCTACGCAGATGTCACCATTCTGTATACTTCTGGCCCTTCTTTGGACACTGTTAACTACCCTCCAGACGAGCTTCAATGCCAGACAACTCTCCTTCCGTGGCCTCCAACTGCTCTTAAATACAAGTAAAACTAAATGCATGCTCTTCAACCGATCGCTGCCTGCACCTGCCCGCCCGTCCAGCATCACTACTCTGGACGGTTCTGACTTAGAATATGTGGACAACTACAAATACCTAGGTGTCTGGTTAGACTGTAAACTCTCTTTCCAGACTCACATCAAACATCCCCAATCCAAAGTTAAATCTAGAATGGGCTTCCTATTTTGCAAACAAAGCATCCTTCACTCATGCTGCCAAACATACCCTCGTAAAACTGACCATCCTACCGATCCTCGACTTCGGCGATGTCATTTACAAAATAGCCTCCAACACCCTACTCAACAAATTGGATGCAGTCTATCACAGTGCCATCCGTTTTGTCACCAAAGCCCCATATACTACCCACCACTGCGACCTGTACGCTCTCGTTGGCTGGCCCTCGCTTCATACTCGTCGACAAACCCACTGGCTCCAGGTCATCTACAAGACCCTGCTAGGTAAAGTCCCGCCTTATCTCAGCTCGCTGGTCACTATAGCAGCACTCACCCGTAGCACACGCTCCAGCAGGTATATCTCACTGGTCACCCCCAAAGCCAATTCCTCCTTTGGCCGCCTCTCCTTCCAGTTCTCTGCTGCCAATGACTGGAACGAACTACAAAAATCTCTGAAACTGGAGACACTTATCTACCTCACTAGCTTTAAGCACCAGCTGTCAGAGCAGCTCACAGATCACTGCACCTGTACATAGCCCATCTATAAATAGCCCAAACAACTACCTCATTCCCTACTGTATTTATTTGATTGATTTATTTATCTTGCTCCTTTGCACCCCAGTATTTCTACTTTGCACATTCATCTACTGCAAATCTACCATTCCAGTGTTTTTAATTGCTATATTGTATTTACTTCACCACCATGGCCTATTTATTGCCCTACCTCCCTTATCTCACCTAATTTGCTCACATTGTATATAGACTTGTTTTTCTACTGTATTATTGATTGTATGTTTGTTTACTCCATGTGTAACTGTGTTGTTGTATGTGTCGAACTGCTTTGCTTTATCTTTGCCAGGTCGCAGTTGTAAATGAGAACTTGTTCTCAACTTGCCTACCTGGTTAAATAAAATAAAAATTTAAATAAAACTTTCAACTGAGGTAAGAAGGAGCACGTTGACGTCACTAGAATGATGACACGCAATTTTAATGGATTCTAAAGGGAATCATAGAATTCCAAACTCATTTCTATGGCAACACAGTTGTCAATTTTGTAAACAATAATTTTCGAACGTGTGTTGCCAAGAGACATCTAACCGACGTTCTATGGAACGTTTTCTGTGCGAAAACAACAACTTCAGTTTGCTGCTGACAACAAACTTGTTTGATTTTTGAGACCTGAGATAGAACAAACGACTGGAAAATGCCTGGGTGCTTTTCAAGACTGGCGGAGAGAGTGCGTGGACGTCGGCGGCCTACTGCGTCGACAAGTTGTTCAAATTCATTTGTGGCTTGTTTTTCTTGTCTTTTTCTGTTTTGCAGGGTTCGTGATCGTCGACAGGTGGACAGCGACAGCGACTTCGAAGAGGGTATGTGGAGTTTAAAAGTCTTATTTTACGACATTTAACAATGTCATTATAATTTGCGAATTGTTGTGTATTTCTATAATTCAGACTTGGCAAGCAAATGCTTGTGCTAGAAATGTTGTAGCTAGCTAGCTAACATTAACTTTAGTAACTGTTGCTAAGCGATCGACTTTTGCTACCTAGCTAGCTAGAATTAGCAATCTTGCTACGTTTTATGTCCTAACAATTGTTTCTTTTATATTCCAATGTTCCTAATTTTAGAAACAACTGTCCTGGATGAGGTCCAGTTGGATGTGCCATTGGATGATGTGCCAGATGTTCCACAGCTGCCAGTCCTCCTTGATGTCCAGAATGCTACTATCATCCTTGAGGATGTGCCAGATGTGCAGACTATCCTTGAGGTACAATTTTCTGAAAGTTTGGGGATTTATGTTTGAAAAATATCCCAGATATTCAAGTTGTGTCTCTTTGACATGAAACAAATCTCTTGTCTGCTTTCTGCTTTAGGAGGCCACTGGCAATTGGCAGTTGATTCCGATTAGGTTCAGCCCCCTGTACTGTGGGCCTGTTGTGATCAGGGTAAGAGACCCCCACACACACACACACAGTCACATCACGGTTACAATGTTTACTGTTTCCAACATGAATGTATTGTAATGTGCAGAACAATGCCGGTCCGGTGGTTAAAGCTTGGAGAACTTTCCAGTTCATCAGCCCCATCATCACCAACATGCGTGGGGGATCCCAGGTATGTGTCTTTGTAACTACCTAATCCTAATCTACATTGTCAGTCATTTGATCTTGATGGAAATGTGTCACAGCAATTGCTGAAGTGGTTTTGTTGATGTTGTCTTGTTGTTTATCTCAACAGCAGGTGGTGGTGAGGATGCACCACGTGAGTAGGGTGAGAGGCCTGGAGACTCAACTGGTGTGGGCCATCTCCAAGGAGACAGCCAGGCTTAGTCCAGAGGGCATCCCCTACTGTGCTATCAAAGTGCAGTCCATCACTTGGATCCAGGTAAGACGTAAATACTACTGAAATAGTATTAGATTAGGCTTTTCTTCACTTATTCCATTTGGCCTTAACATGTATTCTCTCTCTGTCAGCGTGTGGCTGGCAGGGTGACCCACTATGCATCTCACCTCCGCCACGAGACGTCTGTGGACGTGACGCTTGGCTGCTACCAGGTAAATAAACAATTTCCTATGTATATAGACTAGACATTACTGGGCATTTTTGCATTAGATTTGGTGTGTTTTCTAATAACGTGTGTGTGTTAAACAGGTGTGTTGTGTGTGTTTTGAGCAGCAGACTGATGTCTCAGTGGTGTACGCCACTCTCCACATGGGGCTGGACGGGCTTCTCTCCTCTTCAGCGTGGTCGGAGGCTGCCTCCTTCTCTACGCCCACCACTCAGCAGTTCACTGACCCAGAGCCTGAGGGCCACAACTGCTATGAGGTCAGACGTTATACACACATACTATTGACTAGGAGCATTAAGATCCTTCCATTGACCGATTGTTATGTCATTGCATTGGTCACTGATTTTGAATGCTTGTTTTGTTGTCGTAGGGCTGGGAGGAGGACCTGCTGCCTGAGGAGAGGGAGGTTCCTCTGCTAAAGTGAGTTCCTCTAAATGTCTGTGTAGTCTGGGCTTGTCAGATGCTGAAGGATAGTGGTCATAATGCTGTTAACCCCTATTGACTCTAATGGTTGACATGCTCCATTCCCTCCCTTTCACAGCCTCTACCTTACCACCAAGAGAGTGGAGGACATCGCCCTGAGGCTCGTCTCCCTGCGCCAGGCCTTCACTGTGAGTGGACCCACTTTTCTTTTTCTCTCTGTGACTTCTTGTTCTGTCTCCTAGAGGAAGATGCCTAACTCTTCCCTCTTCCCTAGACCCTGCTTGGTTCCACCCTGAGCAGGAACCATCTGTTTGTGGCGGGAAAGGTCCTCCTGGGCGCACTGGTTCAGGCCAACCACATGGTAACTCACTAACTCATTCTCTTTCAAGGGAAAGAGAGCGTCCCTGAGGGGAAATGTGTTCTGTTCACTAAGATGCTCTTTTCTTTGTCATAGGACGAGGCCAAGTTCATCCATACCTATAATGACTTTGTGGACTACCTGAGTGACCCCTCCAAGCGGAATGACATTGAGAGGGAGCTGGCTGAGGCAAAGGTGAGTTCATTAACTCTTTCAAGTCTCACTGAGTTCTTCCACATGCATGTCTTTTGTACATCACAGTAGCTGATCTATATGAAATCATTCCTATTTTCTCCAAACGTGTTTTCTTGTCCTAGATCCATCATGTGAACATGATAGATGTCCTCTTTGAGCTGGTGCTGTTTGGGATGATGATAATTCAGAAGTCCCTGATGGTGGTAAGTAGCATCTCACTGGTACATGTTTTGATATCTCTCTATTAGCAGTTTCACTTAAATTCCTCTTCTCTTCTCTCCTCTTTTCTCCTCCTTTGTTTCCTTTAGCACCCTGGTGGGTTTGTGGAGCGTCTGTACGCTCTCCTGTACTCCTTCCTGCCCACTGCTGCCAACATGGAGCCAGAGGCTGACAGATACCTGCTGCTGCTCAATGTAAGAGTCAAGAGGTTACTTCCGGTTTACTTCCATATTCTTAGTGTACTTCCGTTTTACTTCCGTATTCATGGTTAACCAGGTTCCAATGCCATTTTAGGGGGAGTATTTCTAATTGTCTCTCTCCTCTTGATAAGCTAGTAACTCAGAGCCATTTTCTATGTGTTGTGTGGTGTTCTCTTCAGGGCATGCTGATGGCTCTGCTAGATGACATGTTTGGCCAGCAGCTGGCCTGGTACTTTAACCCAGACTCTCTGGTCACTGAGCTCTCCAGCCTCCTGGAGTACCACTTGGAGAACCTCATGGCCAGCATGTAGTCCTACTGCAGGGACCATACTCCTTTCTCCTTCTCTATCTCTTTTGAAGGAATTGAGGACTTGAAGTGCTTTGTTGAACCCTGATTAGTTAACACCCATTAATTTAATGTATTCTCTTGTTTTCTCTCCCCACAGGATTCTTGTGACACTTTGCCACCCAACAGGGATCTAGACACCAATGCACTACATTACTTTGCACTGAATTTTACATTTTTAAATAAAATAAGTTGTAGTTCAAAACCATTTTTGTTTCTGTCTTTTCATCTATTTGATTTTATGACCATTTCCTCTTCCTAGAGGTATAATGCTAATATTAGATTATTACATGAACAATGATGCTTTATTATCTGCATATGGAAATAAAAAACAACGTTTAGTTGATTTATAGATACTACAGGACCACACTTTATGTGGTTTGTGATACGGTACTATTTAAAAACATGTAGGACTACATACACTGAGTGCACAAAACATTAGGAACGTCTTCCTAATATTGAGTTGCACACCCTTTTTCCCTCAGAACAGCCTCAATTCATCGGGGCATGGACTCTACAAGCTGCCCTAAGCGTTCCACAAGGATGCTGGCCCATGTTGTGTCAAGTTGGCTGGACATCCTTAGGGTGGTGGACCATTGTTGATACACATGGGAAACTGTTGAGCATGAAAAAACCAGCAGTGTTGCAGTTCTTGACACACTTAACCTGGTGCGCCTGGCACCTACTACCATACCCCGTTCAAAGGCAGTTCAATCTTTTGTCTTGCCGAATCACCCTCTGAATGACACACACAATCCATGTCTCAATTCTCTCAAGGTTTTAAAATATTTCTTTAACTCCCCTTCATCTACACTGATTGAAGTGGATTCAACAAGTGACATCAATAAGGGGACATAGCTTTCACTTGGTCAGTCTATGTCATGGAAAGAGCAGGTGTCAATGTTTTGTATTATCAGTGTGTGTCATAATCTGGTACAGTATAAAGTATACCACTAGAGGGGGTATTTGCTTCAGTCTTGAATGTTACTTCTATGTTACACTATCCCTACTCTACATTAACAGTCTGCCATTGTAGACTCCGGTAACTTGGGTTCCTTCGTTTTTATATTTGCCATTAATGTCTGAACCATTCACTATCTTTCCCACTGAAACCAGTAATGTTGGCGTTCATGTGAGAGAGGGTGTAGTAGTGCATACTGACCACTAGTTGGATCATAGTGTGGGTGGTGGAGTTCATTCAGGAACACAGAGGGTAGAGGCATTCTCCATCACAGTAGAAGGCAGAGTAACCCGTTGGAGCCAATACCCAGTTCTAATTGAGAGAAATACCATAGAAATCGAATGACAAGTTTAGACGAATTACTAAAATAGACTCTTTCAATGAGCAATACATGATAAAGAATCCAAAGAACATACTCTACAATGCACATCCTACACAAATGCCTTGCTTCCCTAAAAATACTGTCTGTCACAGCAAATAAGGTGGTACAATGTTAGCTCATGATTATCTATTCAGGACAATGAGTAGTTAAGAGAGATAGAATCTTACCTTCCAGCCTTGTTCACTGAATCTCACATATAATTAATGTCTCTTACAAGCCTGACGCCCACTGTTGACATGGCTGTGAAAGGGACCAAAAAATATGTTATGAACCAGGAACGACTAATGTACACTTTGGATGCATTGGATTTCAATTGAAATGTAAACGCAACTTAAGTCATTGTGTAATTGGGATGAACTATCCCTTTAAACTGTGTATAAAACAAGTTTAACTACAAGACGAAAAACCAGTGTTGTCCCCTGACCTTGTATGTATACTGGGTAAGGGCAGGTCGTATTTGGGCTTCTTCTTACGGGGGTTGGGTTTCAGGGCGCCTGGGGTGCTACAGGGGGCCTGGTTGGCCCTGAAGAAGTTGGTTAGATGAGTACTTGAAGGCTTATATCTATATTTTGGAATGTTAGATGTTGATTTTGGGAGGCTTCCATAATGGAAAAGGGACCAGACCACTGTTTTTGTTAGTTAACCTAAACGAATCACGACCCTCTATAGAATAACAAGTGACAATAGACTGCTATTTAAGTAATAGTTTGTCTGTCAAATCCATGTATTGGTGTGTGGCCATTGACTTTATTGGAGAGACCGCACCACATTTTCTGTGCCATTTCCTGGGCATTTCATTAACTCCGCATTCTAAGTTCTGCGCATCCCAGCGCTTGGAAAAATCTATGGTACAAAACCTAAGATATTGATATTGTAAGAGGTGCGTAACGTGCTGTAGGGAAGTCAGGCGCAGGAGAGCAGAACTGGGTAATAACCGGAGCAGTTTAATGAGGGAAAAACCAACGGCACCCAGAACAAGATATGGGTTGAAATAACCCATCGCAAACCAGTCTGAAGTGCACATACACTTTACAACAAACAATTCCACACACAGACATGGGGGGAACAGAGGGTTATATACACGTCAACTTAACTACACACGCTAAAACTTTTCGATAGCTAGCTTGTTCTTTGGAAATCGTCAAAAATATGTCAATGGTTTGATTAATTAGAAAATTACTAATTGTATAGTTAGATATCATTTTTTTGTGAAAAACAAACAAATTGCAACTGCAGTCTAAAACTATAAACTTTGTGAGAAAACCCTCAAATTGGTCCTCAGCTAGAAATGTTAGACCCTGTCATGTTGCCATCTTGACCATGTCACTGATTTCATGGAGCTCTCCTGCGCATCATTTACTTCACAAAATCCCGCAAACGTGAAAGCGCCAGAAATAAACATCGCGAGATTGTTAATATGTGTGAGAGTCAGAGATTTGAAAGCAGACTCTTTCATCCAAAACGATGTACAGTAATGCGTACATACATTTTACTTTTGTGTGGCCCAGGGAAATGAGACTTTTTCGAGCTTTTCGAAGCAATTTTTGTATCTCTTTCTTTGTAATACTGTATGTATTCAATCATTTCGAATTGATCACCTCCCACTGGGCACATCAATCAATGCAATGTTTATTCCACGTTGGTTCAACGTAATTTAATTGAAATTACATGGATATTGTGTCACAGTGAATTTTATAATCTGCAGTCAATTTCATTATGTTTTCATGTGCTATGATTCAGACATTTCACATATGATCCTCATAGGATTAGGCTACATAATTACAGTGGTGCAGTAAATGTAATCTCAATTCAATACGATGTGCATATACTGTACATATAGCCAATATAGCTATTAAACCCATGTTCAGTGACTGTAATCTGTGACGCAAGTGGCCAAATATGTTTGTGACGTTCTATGGAACCCACGGTATTGTTTAAAACTCGATTCTGATTGGCTTGCAGTTCATTCTACAGTGTAAATTATAAACGAAAACGTGCTTTTATATCAGTGTTACAGATTCACCATACCGAGCGTGTCTCAACCCGTACCGCGCTTTTATCTGCCTAAAGGTATCTTCACGCACGACTGGATAGGCCTTTTGGATATGCTTGTCCAAGGTAAGGATATGCGTCAAGCTATAGCCTACTTTTAATGTTTTAGGTCCGAACTCAAGTTACTCCAGTCAAGTGATTAATCGTAAAAGTGAGTTGTTTTGACTGAGCAGTCCAATGGCCAATGCTGTTTTTGGACTATGAGACCCTCTGCTATATACTATGATGAGCCAATAACATGCATAGATTATGCATTAGGCATTGCACAAGTCAGTGTCTAGGTCAGAATATAAAGTTGCTATTTCCGTCAACTCAAATTACTCAAGTCAAGTGATTAATCGTAAGAGTTAGTTGTTTTGACTGTCAAAACAAATAACTTTGATGGAATATTCCAAATTACAATGTCAATTATGCATCACAAATTCACAATATTACTTGTATTTCAATGGTTCATCCAGGCCCAAGACATAAAGTCACCTGAAAGCTGTGTAGCAATCATTCCATTGCTGACCCATAGGATGGTAATCACGTACATGATTGGCTTAATCTAGAATCATGGATACCTTTCATGTGAGTACTCACACACCAGATTTTTTTTACATACACAGTCTCATGTACACACTGCACTTTCTCGTGTACAATTGTTATTGCTATCTCTGAAATGTCTAACAAAATGTTGACTTGATCGTTTCATCAAGACCTTCTCATCACAAGTTGGAACTAGTGGTCAACATTGGGACAATGCAGCCATAAATAACATGGACCAATATTTTCATGGAGGTAAGCACTACACTTCTGATGGGTTTAAAGATTGTATTACATTATCTAAAAGTGAGAAAGTAAACCCCAGCTGTTATTCTTTTCACAGGGAAGGGCAATCCCCATTATGCCATGAATGTTTCATTGCCGAACAACTATAGATATTTTTCCTCTAATTTGGCTCCCGTTCCTCCAACAGTGAGCAAGACCTGCCAGCAGAGCTCACTGGAGCAGGGAGACATCCCGTCATCCTTTTGGCGCCTGACAAAGTACACTTTTTATCTTCTAAATAACACTATAGTAACATCTTCTGCACAAAGTTACATTCCTAATAAGATTGGTGTTAAGTGAGAAAGAATCCTAAAGATGGTCCAATGGGCATGGTCTGAAGCCTCTCGTCATCTCAGTATGTTGAACCGCCTGATTTCTTGCAGGCTTGAGATTCAGATCCTGCTGAACGATGTTAAGCAGTCGATTAACCACATGCAGGGGACGCTGAACACCATGCAGGGGCAGTGTATTGAGTTGCAGACTGCCATGTCTAAGGTAGTGTCAGATGAGTCTCAGATACAGAAGAATCAGTCTATGATGGTATGGTGATAATGATTGAGATGGTGATTATAATAATGATGACTAGCGGTACCCCACCCTACGGGTGGTAAATCATTGGATCTGATTAATACAATTCAATGCAATTCAATCTTTGAGGACTGCAACCATAGAAATACAATTTGATTACACTAATAATAAGCTATTGTCAACTTCCCGTCTATGCTTATCTTGCTCATTGCTCACTGTCAATTGCTGACTGTTGCCCTATGTGTGCAACTATTATTGATTTCTCACAGAAAAATAATTTGGTTGCAAATGTACCTGGGGCCATGTAAATAATTGTTAGGCTACTCATTTTGAATCCACCGATGGCAACTTGTGTGACCATAAAAGTCTGTGTGCGACTGGGCACAGTAAAATTATTTGGTTACTGACCTGCCCTACATCATAGAAGGCCCTTCAAGTCGGAACTAGGAAATTCTGACATTTCTGACTCGCTAACTCGTTATGGAATGATGATTTCATGTTTCCCACTTGTGAAGTATCAGAATCAACCAGTAGGAAGCTCTACGCTAATTTCTTACATTCTTTTTAACTCTGAGGTTCCAAGTTTCCGATGGCATGTGAATGCTTCAATAATTGCCATGGTAATTTTGAATGTTCAGTCAGTGAGCATTATGGGTAATTGCCCTACATACTTACATCAAATGCTGTAGTAACAGTGCCATTCCAAACACAATAAATATTGCTAAATTGAAGAAAATCAGCTTAAAATTGTAGGAGGAAAAGCCCCTGCAGCAGGGAGGCTTACTGTATTATAATATATTGTAGATAACATTAATATAATTTGTGTATTTACAGTATCAGTACACATACAAAGGAAAGTATATGCTACGGATTGATCTACACTGAGTGAACAAAACATTAAGAACACGCTCCTATTGAGTTGCCCCCCCCCCTCCCTTGGTGGGAGGGGACCATTCTTGATACCCGACAGCATTGCAGTTCTTGGCACAAACCGGTGCTTCTGGCACCTACTACCATACTCTGTTCAAAGGGACTTAAATCTTTGGTCTTGCCCATTCACCCTCTGAATGACACACATACATAATCCATGTCTCAATTGTCTAAAAATCCATCTTTAACCTGTCTCCTCCCCTTCATCTACACTGAGAAGAAGATTTAACAATTAACATCAATAAGGGATTATAGCTTTCACCTGAGTATTCTATGTCACGGAAAGAGAAGGTGTTCTTAATGTTTAATACACTCAGTGTATGTGTCAATGATGTTATAGATTCCAAGTGGTTGATTTTGTAAGGAATGACTATATGCTCTATATTATACCTGCAGATCATCACAGCAGCCAAAGTTGCTGTGCAGAGGGAGGAGATCCTCCGAGCATCAGGCCTCATCCCTGCACAAAAGGAGTTGATCCTCCTGATGGCCAGTGTCACCGCGCAGAGGAAGGGAATCGTCCCAATGGCCAGCGTTCCTGCGAACAGGGAGGGAATTGTCCCAAAGGCTAGTGTCCCTGCTGAGAGGGAGGACATCCTCCGAGCATCAGGCCTCACCCCTACACAGAGGGAGGGGATCCTCCAAACAGCCAGTGTCCCTGCACAGAGGGAGGGGATCCTCCCAGCAGCTAGCATCACTGCGCAGAGGGAGGAGATCCTCCGAGCATCAGGCCTCATCCCTGAAGAGAGGGAGGACATCTTCCTCACAGCCAGTGTCCCTGCACAGGGGGAGGAGATCTTCCGAGCATCAGGCCTCATCCCTGCACAGAGGGAGGGGATCCTCCGAGCATCAGGCCTCATCCAGTCACAGAGGGAGGCGATTCTCTTAGCAGCTAGCATCACTGCGCAGAGGGAGGAGATCCCCCGAGCATCAGGCCTCATCCCGTCACAGAGGGAGGGGATTCTTCCAGCATCTTCTATCACTGCGCAGAAGAAGAAGATCCTCAGAGCATCAGGCCTCATCCCTGCACAAAAGGAGTTGATCCTCCTGATGGCCAGTGTCACTGCGCAGAGGAAGGGAATCGTCTCAATGGCCAGCGTCCCTGCGCACAGGGAGGGGATTGTCCCAAAGGCTAGTGTCCCTGCTGAGAGGGAGGATATCCTCCGAGCATCAGGCCTCATCCCTACACAAAGGGAGGGGATCCTCCAAACAGCCAGTGTCCCTGCACAGAGTGAGGGGATCCTCCAAACAGCCAGTGTCCCTGCGCAGAGGGAGGCGGTTCTCCCAGCAGCTAGCATCACTGTGCAGAGGGAGGAGATCCCCCGAGCATCAGGCCTCATCCCGTCACAGAGGGAGGGGATTCTTCCAGCATCTTCTATCACTGCGCAGAAGAAGAAGATCCTCAGAGCATCAGGCCTCATCCCTGCACAAAAGGAGTTGATCCTCCTGATGGCCAGTGTCACTGCGCAGAGGAAGGGAATCGTCTCAATGGCCAGCGTCCCTGCGCACAGGGAGGGGATTGTCCCAAAGGCTAGTGTCCCTGCTGAGAGGGAGGATATCCTCCGAGCATCAGGCCTCATCCCTGCACAGAGGGAGGGGATTCTCCAAACAGCCAGTGTCCCTGCGCAGAGGGAGGGGATTCTCCCAGCAGCTAGCATCACTGTGCAGAGGGAGGAGATCCTCCGAGCATCAGGCCTCATCCCTGAAGAGAGGGAGGACATCCTCCTCACAGCCAGTGTCACTGCGCAGAGGGAGTGGATCGTCCCAAAGGCTAGTGTCCCTGCAGAGAGGGAGGAGATCCTCCTCACAGCCTGTGTCCCTGTGAAGAATGGAAACAATCATCCACAACCACCTCCCATCATCCCCATGGTGGCACCACTGTGGAAATGGGATGGTGGAGCGTGTACTCCACCTGTGGATTTCTATTCCAAGAGAAGAGGTCACTTAACCTTACCTAATTAGTAAAGAAATTACCTTTGTGATAGCGTGAGACTTAGTTGTGATAGATCAAATGTATGGCTCATGTTAGTGTATAGCTGTAATACTTTCATACATTTTCTACATAAAACAGGTTTAGCTCCATTTTACTTTGACATTTGAGTCATTTAGCAGACGCTCTTATCCAGAGCGACTTACAGTAGTGAGTGTATACATTTTCATACTCCGGTGAATCTCTCCAGGATTTCGCATGGATTTTTTTGATATTAGCTGATAAATATGCTAGATTTTGCAGCGACAATTATGACATTTTGCATAGCAATATGCAATTGTTTTGTCCAATTTGTTGCAAAAATTGGCTGACAAGGGAAAAAACTGTGTTGACGTGTGGCTTGATTGAACCATATTATGCAGTAAATGTGCGGTGGTTGGTTGAAATTGCGAGTCCTCATTTTGTACTGTGGTAATGTGTCAGTTCTATGCGATAATATTGTGATGATGTGACTATTTTATGCAGAAATAGTTTGGTGATTGGTCAAATTTGCAAGCCCTCACATAATATGCAGGGAATTGTTGATTTTGCAACCAAAACAATGCGATGGCAGAGTCCTGGAGTAACCTCCCAGTAATCCCTGTGACTGCGTGTAGGTTAAGATTGGGCTGTAACAGAGTATCAGAGCGAGACATTCCTACCTGTCATCTAGTAATTGTTCTGTGTGGTGACATGAGCAGAGTGGCCTGACTTTTCCCACTTATTACAGATAACCGACTTAGATATGTTGAGCATCCTGCTATGATGTCCATCACCAAGCCGGAACACTCCGAGGCCAACCCTCAGTGCCAAACTGGCAGCCGGCCGGTGGCTGAGCCCGAGACCCCTGCTGTTCACAATAACAGTGGAGGCTGGCTCAGCTGGGTCTTTGGGAGTGGAAGAGTTAATAAGAAGGAGGTTCATCTACCTGAGGACAAAGACAGATCTGTAAGGAACTGGTTATTAACACTATATTCTATGTAGAGACAATTGAGTGGATTAAAAATAATAATAATTGTGGCTTGCTTCACATTGCTAATATCTTGTTCCTCAGATTGTCTGGGATCCAACTCTAAACAGATGGGTTAACAAAACTGAGCACAAGGCTGAGGTACACACTTAAATTAAATTAAAAACAGTGAACAACCATTGTATTTCAACTGTGATAATATTACTAACAATTTGGAAAATGCGTTGATGTGTTTTACAGAACAAGTGTGTACCACCACCTCCACCGATGGGGACATGTGGATATCAGGGGAACACTGGCAGTGTCCCCAAAGGAGTGAATCCTTACTCTATGAAAGCAGGTGAATATTGCTTTAGAATACATGTGGTTTAAGACTGTGTCAGCCGATCATAGATGTCCCTGGTGGTCTCCTGCTAACACCTTTCCCACTACCAGCAGGTCTATGGGGCAGCAGATACCCTACAATGCATTGCAATGATGGGACCAACTCAAAGCCTCCAAGCCATGGGCCTGGACTGCTTCCTAGACAGCTCTCTGGCTTGCTCCCTCCTTCACACTTTGACCTCATGGCACCAATGGTTGTGCCACCTGACACTCTACCCTACTGAGGTATGACTCTGGAAAATCCTTCCAAATTGTATCCATTCATCGTTAACTGAGATTTTACTTTAACATAGCAAGTGGCTGCAGTAGCAAGGATGTTAACAATTTTTATTTTTATCCAACAGGCCATTTGCCCAGAGTGGATTTGCCATACATAGATTTTTTTCAGCATTGAAAAACTTCAGCATTAAAAATGTATTAAAATATGATCGTTTAATTAAATATCTCCTTCGTGTCCTCATGTTCACATGAATTTGATGTGTTCTATCATCATTTACAATGCTTATTGCTTCTGCATTGCTTTACGTTACAGACAAGTATATATTATACACATATATTTTATTTTAGACATTACAAAAACATATTTTTTGTGCATTTTGGATTTCCTACATTTACTTACTGTACAGACAAGTATATTTTATACATATATATATTTTTTAAACTACACCTTTTACGTATTCCATAGACAGAACGAAATATATTTAGATGCATTTTGAATTCCTAAATGTCAATATTTTTATTTTCTGTGTCACGTGTTTATGCCCATTTATGTACATCCTGTATATGTTACCCTTCCAATGAGCTTATCATATAAACTACAACGCGAAAAGTACGGTTTACTTCACTTTTAATCATGTTAGCACAGGTAACAGCCGTTTACAGTCTTTCTTTAGTTTTTCATTCTTACTCTTCCCAATTCACTTAAACTATATTTCTTTATTTCCCATGGGCTTCACCAGAGTACCCCCTAGTGGCTGGAATACAACTGTATTAAGCCCCTTACAACACCCCTCTGCAAAAACGAAATGTTGTCCCAGTTGTTGCCTAGTATCCAAACTGATATGCCATTTTTAGTTTTTTTTTAAACAGCGTTTATAATTTGCTATTCCTGTTCCTGGCTGTGGTCAGCCATTTTGGGGCAAAGCTGCACCGGCCCAGGCTCATTGCTATGGGCTGTTTCCTCATGGCTGTAGGATCCTTCCTCACAGGCCTGCCACACTTCTTCATGGGACGGTAAAACAACTGAAATACTGGTTAAACTTGTACTTGTAGAGATACTCCAATGCGGAGGATAGTTTCACTTTAGAAATAAAGAAATGTAACCAGTTGTTGATTTTTTTATTTTTTTTTATTAAACCTTTATTTAACCAGGTAGGCAAGTTGAGAACAAGTTCTCATTTACAATTGCGACCTGGCCAAGATAAAGCAAAGCAGTTCGACACATACAACAACACAGAGTTACACATGGAGTAAAACAAACATGCAGTCAATAATACAGTAGAAAAATAAGTATATGCAATGTGACCAAATGAGGTGAGATAAGGGAGGTAAAGGTAAAAAAAAAAGGCCATATGGCGAAGTAAATACAATATAGCAAGTAAAACACTGGAATGGTAGATTTGCAGTGGAAGAATGTGCAAAGTAGAGATAGAAATAATGGGTTAATCTCAGTTAATTTAGAACTAAAGTCTTACGTAATTGGTCAGCTGCTTGATTATGTTTTGGGGCCATACATGTTAAGAGAAGGGATTAAGAGACGGTATAACGGGGGGGCGCTAGAGAGCGTGCTATGGAGTAGACGTGCATTGCTAGAGCTCCGCTCAATTTTGAAACAAATTAGTATTTATCTTAACCTCTCACAACCTATAACTTCAAACAAATATGACAAAGGGAAAAGGCACCAAAAAAGGGGGCGCTAAACAAGATAATTGGAATGAGATAGACAACGAACCAATTTCAACGTCGCCGACCCACGAGGAGCTAGCTGAAGAGGCTAGCTTCCAAGAGTTCCCCACAGATCCTACTCAAAGTGACATACTGGCTGCCATAAACGCACTAAGCAAGAAGGTGGACACAAGGTTGGCTGATATCTCAAAGAGTATTGGGACTTTGGCCGAAACTGTGAAGGCAACTAAGGGAAGGGTGCACGAGGTTGAGCAGACGACAGTCGATCACGAGGCCAGACTACAGGACATAGAGAAACAGTGCGCAACGTTCAAAAATGACAACAAAACCCTGAAGGCCCGACTGGAAATGCTCGAGTCGCATTCAAGACGCCAGAACATCCGAATATGTGGGATCCAGGAGGACACTGAGAAAGGGAAACCCACTGAATTTGTCTCGGAGCTGATACCGGCATTGCTGGGGAGTGAACACTTCAAAACGGCCATCCTGATCGACCGCGCACACAGATCACAGGCAACGAAGCCGGCCAAGGGCGGGCCACCAAGGCCATTCATTGTAAGGCTGCACTATCCCCACACCAGGGATCTCATCCTCAAGCTGGCTATTCAAAAGTTCCCCCTTAACTACAACGGAGCCAGGGTGTCTTTCTACCCAGATCTTACCTTGGAGGTGAGGAACCAACGGAAAGAGTATGATGAGGTACGCAACAAATGCAGGGCGGCCAACATCCGATATGGATTCCTCTTCCCAGCCCGGTTTAAGGTGACAGTCGAGGGATCAACACGTACGTTTGACAACGCAAAAGAGGCCGATCTGTTCTTGACAAGCAAGCTCCCCGGCTGAGGATACAGAACGGCTGTGCCAGCCGGCTAAATGGACAAATACAGGCCAGGAATGTGTTTGAATTGAATTTCCGGCCTATGTCTTTTCGATCAGAAGATCAGAAATTGGGACTTATATGATAGGTGAGATGTTGTGGCTAATATAGCATTGTTTGGCATGTCATGTTTTAGCGCCACTCACCCCCTAACGTGAGAGTTAAGTTAAGTGTTATTTAATATTAGTTTATATGCGGAGCATTTATAGACGACGAGTTAGTTCAAGCTGTATGTCTAGACACCCTAAGGTTTGTGTGTTAGCCAAGGAGTGCTTCGTTTGGGTTAGTCACTCAGTAAAGGGACGGGGGGGGGGATGGGGTCTGTGTTTTATGTTCACGTTTATTAATACAGGTGGCATGACAAGCTCCCGCACGGCGGGACGTTTTTCTTCTGGGTTTTGTATGACAGCAGCAATTTGCTTTAAAATAAGAAATGCCACATAGTGACCGAGCACAGAGTAGACCAGGTGGAATAAAGATAGTCAGCTGGAACTGTAATGGATTAGGGCATGTCGTGAAACGAGCTAAGGTTTTTTCTCATCTTAAATCACTGGGTGCTGACATAGTGCTTCTTCAAGAAACTCATATTAAACGCTCCGCGCAGGCCAAGCTACGAGTCGGCTGGATCGGTCAGATATACCAGTCTAACTTTGATGCAAAAGCGAGAGGGGTAGCAATCCTGATAAGGAAAAACATTCCTTTTGTTTACTCAACCTCGATTTCAGATCCTAATGGTCGGTATATTATTGTGGCTGGTACACTGAATTCAAAACCAATAACCTTGGTCAATTTATATGGACCCAATTTCGATGATCCATTATTTTTTCAAAGGGTATTTAAGGCCATACCAAATATCTCGGATACAAGTGTTATTGTTGGAGGTGACTTTAACTGTACGTTAGATCCTCTTTTAGATAAACAGCTATCAAGGTCACTTCAACAATCAAATGCCAGTGTCTGTCTAAATACATTGATGACAAACCTTAACATTGTCGATATTTGGAGACTGACGCACCCAACAGATAGGGATTATTCTTTCTTTTCATCAGTTCATAAATCATATTCCAGAATTGACTATTTTTTGTTGGACTCCAAACTAATTTCAGCAGCTGAGTCGGTTACCTATCACCCCATTCTAATTACGGACCACTCTCCTCTGTCCATGGTGCTGAAACTCGACAATATTTATTTTTTTATTTTTTTATTTATTTAACCTTTATTTAACCAGGTAGGCAAATTGAGAACACGTTCTCATTTACAATTGCGACCTGGCCAAGATAAAGCAAAGCAGTTCGACACATACAACAACACATAGTTACACATGGAGTAAAACAAACATATAGTCAATGATACAGTGAAAAAAAATAAAAAAATAAGTCTATATACAATGTGAGCAAGTGAGGTGAGATAAGGGAGGTAAAGGCAAACAAATATATGTATAAATAAATAAAAATATAAAAAGGCCATGGTGGCGAAGTAAATACAACACAGCAAGTAAAATAAAAACTAAAAACACTGGAATGGTTGGTTTGCAGTGGAAGAAAGCGCAAAGTAGAGACAGAAATAATGGGGTGCAAAGGAGCAAAATAAATAAATAAATACAGTAGGTAAAGAGGTAGTTGTTTGGGCTAAATTATAGATGGGCTATGTACAGGTGCAGTAATCTATGAGCTGCTCTGACAGCTGGTGCTTAAAGCTAGTGAGGGAGATAAGTGTTTCCAGTTTCAGAGATTTTTGTAGTTCGTTCCAGTCATTGGCAGCAGAGAACTGGAAGGAGAGGCGGCCAAAGGAAGAATTGGTTTTGGGGGTGACCAGAGAGATAAACCTGCTGGAGCGCGTGCTACAGGTAGGTGTTGCTATGGTGACCAGCGAGCTGAGATAAGGGGGGACTTTACCTAGCAGGGTCTATGTCGACAGGTCGGCGACCGTGGCGCTTAGACGCATACCTGTTGAAAGATGAGGCTTTTTGTCAGTATTTGAAGGAGCAGATTGCCTTTTTCCTCAGAACTAACGACACGGAGGATGTTGACGACTCCACCCTTTGGGAATCTCTAAAGGCTGTGATTAGAGGTTACATTATGTCTTATACATCAGAGAGGAAGAAACGTGCCAATACTAGGCTGAGAGAAATTGAAAGAGAGTTAGGGGAACAGGAGAACGTTTTTAGGACAAATTCCTCGTATACAGTCCTTGAGAAGATCACAAAGTTAAAGTATGATTACAATACCATCCTTTCGAAACGGGTGGGCTCTTTACTTGCTAGAACGCAACAAAGTTATCTTGAACTGGGGGACAAACCACATAAATTATTAGCAAGACAGCTAAGGCATGTACAGGCATCTAGAGCTATTCACAAAATAAAAGACAAGAAGGGTAAAATAGTAACAGATCCGCAGGACATTAATAAATGCTTTGCGCAGTTTTACTCAGAGCTATACCAATCAAAATGCGATGCTACTGATCCACAAACTATGGAACGCTTTCTCGCTGAATGTGAACTTCCTAAACTAGACAGGGGGGCAGCTGCCGCACTCGATGCAGGGATAACCTTAGATGAAATTAACACAGCGATAGCACAATTTCCAAACAGCAAGGCCCCTGGGCCCGATGGATATGTAATAGAATTCTATAAGAAGTACTACGCTAGTCTATCTCCAGTTATGTTGCGAATGTTTCAACAATCCAAAGAAAATGCCAAACTCCCGCAAACACTGTATGAGGCTACAATAGCCCTGATCTTGAAAAAAGATAGAAATTCCATGGAGATGTCGTCGTATCGCCCCGTGTCGTTACTCCCCATAGAAAACAAGGTGTTGACAAAGATATTGGCAAACCGATTGAAAAAATATATTTCCGACATCATACACCCTGACCAGACAGGTTTTATCCGGGGCCGACATATATACTACAATTTGAGACGCCTTTTCAACGTAATGTATCATGATCATAAAGTTGAGGCAGTGGTAATAGCTCTTGATGCGGAGAAGGCGTTTGATCAGATTGAGTGGAAGTATATGATGTCGGTTCTGGAGCATTTTGGGTTTGGAAAGGAATTTATTAATTGGATAAGAATTATTTATGCACACCCAATGGCGTCCGTGGTGACCAATCAGGAAATGTCGCAGTCATTCCGCCTGTTCAAGGGGTGCCGACAGGGGTGCCCTATTTCGCCTGCTCTCTTCGCTATAGCCATGGAACCCCTTGCTACTCGCATTCGGGCATGTGCCGATATAGCTTCTGTTAAAATAAAAGACACACAGCACAAAATTTCCCTATATGCAGACAATGTTCTTTTGTTTTTGTCCAAGCCTAAAACTTCTATTCCACCCTTACTTAACTTGATAAAAACATTCAGCTCCTTCTCTGGCTACAAGATAAACTGGCAAAAAAGTGAGTTGATGCCAATATCACGGCCTGTGGATATGCAATTTCTGCAATCTACCCCGTTTAGAACAGTGAGGGACAAGTTCACAAGCCTTGGCATTGTAGTGACAAGAGACCTTGATCAGCTATTGAAAGCGAATTGGGACATGAAAATATATCAGCTTAAACAAAATATCGATTTTTGGAAAACTGCCTATTTCCTTGGTTGGTCGTATAAACGCTATTAAAATGGTTGTCCTACCCAGGTTTCTTTACCTCTTCCAATGTCTACCCAATTTCATACCACAAAGCTATTTTAAGAAACTGGATTCAATAGTAACTCCATTTTTATGGGATAACAAGGCAGCCAGAATTTCAAAGAAGCATTTATGCAAGTACAAGATAGAGGGGGGCTTTGGCCTTCCTCACTTCAAACTGTATTATTGGGCTGCTAATCTGAACATTGTGTCTTTCTGGAGGGAAAGTTTACCTGCGATGAGACAGAAGGATATGCCTTCATGGCTTTTGATCGAGCAGGCCTCCTGTCAACGTTCCTCACTCCCTGTGTAACGGATGTGAAATGGCTAGCTAGTTAGCGGGTACGCGCTAGTAGCATTTCAATCAGTTACGTCACTTGCTCTGAAACCAATATGTAGTGTTGCCCCTTGCTCTGCAAGGGCCGCGGCTTTTGTGGAGCGATGGGTAACGACGCTTCGTGGGTGTCAGTTGTTGATGTGTGCAGAGGGTCCCTGGTTCGCGCCCGTGTCGGGGCGAGGGGACGTACTAAAGTTATACTGTTACATTGGTGCCGTGACCCGGATCACTGGTTGCTGCGGAAAAGGAGGAGGTTGAAAGGGGGGTGAGTGTAACGGATGTGAAATGGCTAGCTAGTTAGCGGGTACGCGCTACTAGCATTTCAATCAGTTACGTCACTTGCTCTGAGACTTAAGTAGGGTTTCCCCTTGCTTTGCAAGGGCCGTGGCTTTTGTGGAGCGATGGGTAACGACGCTTCGTGGGTGTCAGTTGTTGATGTGTGCAGAGGGTCCCTGGTTCGCGCCCGAGGTCGGGGCGAGGGGACGGTTTAAAGTTATACTGTTACATTGATGCTGTTGACCCGGATCACTGGTTGCTGCGGAAAAGGAGGAGGTTGAAAGGGGGGTCAGTGTAACGGATGTGAAATGGCTAGCTAGTTAGCGGGTACGCGCTAGTAGCATTTCAATCAGTTACGTCACTTGCTCTGAAACCAATATGTAGTGTTGCCCCTTGCTCTGCAAGGGCCGCGGCTTTTGTGGAGCGATGGGTAACGACGCTTCGTGGGTGTCAGTTGTTGATGTGTGCAGAGGGTCCCTGGTTCGCGCCCGTGTCGGGGCGAGGGGACGTACTAAAGTTATACTGTTACACCTGCACTTGTTAATAGCCCATCATATGTGAAAAAAGCCACTTATGACTCCAATCCAGTCATTTGTCATACGCTTAGGATCTGGAAACAGATTAGGGATTTTCTTAACATACCCACTGTTTACATAGACAGCCCGATTAGCCTGAATCATGCTTTCCACCCTGCATTGGATGATGTGGTGTTTTCACAGTGGAGGGAGAAGGGGCTCACAACAATTGGTAATTTATCCATAGATGGTCAGTTAGCTTCATTTCAACAATTACAGGCAAAGTTCAACATGCCAACAACACATTTTTTCAGATACCTCCAAATCAGGAATTTCTTAAGGACACATATCCCACAGTATGGCATGAAGCCAAATAGTCCTACATTAGATAGCTTGATCCTTGTCAAACCCCATTCAAAAGGGTCGGTCTCTAGACTGTATGATGTGCTACAGGCCCACATAGAGGTATCCACAGACACCATTAAAAGGGCTTGGGAACAAGAACTTGGTTCAGAAATCTCAGATGAGGACTGGGTAGAAGCTCTCAAATGAGGACTGGATAGAAGCTCTCAGGAATATAAACCACAGTTCAGTGAATGCCAGACACAACCTTGTACAGTTTAAGGTGATACACAGGTTACACTACTCAAAAGTAAAACTGCATAAAATATTCCCGGACACCTCACCACTGTGTGAGAGGTGCAAGCAGGAGGAGGGGACGTTGACCCACTTATTCTGGACATGCCCTAAATTACATGCTTACTGGGCTCTCATTTTTGATTACTTATCTAAGGCCTTTGATAGAGTTCTAGCCCCAGACCCATTGATCGCTCTGTTTGGTACAGTTGATGGGAATAACCAGGAAGGGAAAGCTGTCTCTCTTTGTACTCTATTAGCCAAAAGGCTCATATTGCAATTTTGGAAATTGGAGACTGTACCTACTTTTGAAATGTGGTTACGGGATTTAGGGAATGTAATACATATGGAAAAGATTCGATACAACACCTCCAATAGAAGTCCATTGTTTTACAAAATATGGCAGCCGATACTGGATAAATGGTCTAGTCCCGCTTCATAACTGGGCTGACGATCTGCTGCTACTCTGTGCTGTACTCCACTCAATATTTATTTTTGGCTGAACTACACTGCTTGGAATGACTATATGCTGTCTTCTTATACATGTACCACCTAATAGGATTTTGTTTTATTTTGTGTATGTGTGAGTTAACTTTTGTTTTGTCCTCTAAATTGGCCATCCCATTCAACAGTACAATGAATGTCATTGTTTGTATTGCTGTCTTTTTTACTTTATTTTTATTGGAAAATAATAAACATATTATAAAAAGAAAAAAAAGAGATGCTATAACTGTGATGTGGTAAGGTTGGACCCAGGTGCAGAGAAGAGACCAGAAGATGAAGCAGTGGTTCCAACCAGTGTCTCCACCCCTCAAGGGCCCACTTAACTGCCAAGAGCTCCCGGTTGCCTACATCGTAGTTGCCTTCCGCTGGCGAGAACCACTTTGAGAGATGGGCATGGGTGCAGTTTCTTGTCCTCGTTCCGCTGTGAAAGGACCGCCCCAGCTCCGGTGTACGAGGCGGTCCACCTCTACCACAAAGGGACGAGTAGGATCAGGATGAACGAGGATGGGTCCGGAGGTGAAACGTCCCTTGAGCTCTATGAATGCCCTGTCAGCCTCGGGATTCCAGCAAAATCCTGCTTGAGTGAGGTGGGACAGGGCTGTATGTGTTCCGGAAGGGTTTTTGGAGAAGATCAGGATGTCGTCGAGGTAAACAAAGATGAACAGGTTCAACATATCCCAAAGAGTGTCATTGATCAATGCTTGAAAGACTGCCGGTGAGTTCGATATTCCGAAGGTCATGACTAAATACTCAGTGACCACTAGGGGTGTTAAAGGCAGTTTTCCGCTCATCTCCCTCCCTGCTTCTCAACAGAATTTAAGCATTGCGGAGGTGCAGTTTGGTGAAGAATTGGGCTCCTACGGCCAACTCGAAGGCGACGGACATCGGGTAGGGAGTAACGATTCTTGATCGTAATTCTTTTCAGCCCTCTGTAATCGATGCAAGGACTGAAGTTTGGGTCAGAGACAAGGGATGCGTTTAGACAGACAGCCCAATTATTATATTTTTTCCACTAATAGTTCTTTTGAACAATCACATTAGATATTTTCGCATCAGCTCTTTTTCAGAGCATATCTGATTGGTCAAAATACAAATTACTCAAAAAATTACTGAATTGGGCTGCCTGTCTTAACGAAGCCATAGAAACCTGGACATGCTCCAGCTGAAATGTTCCATCCTGTCAGTATTGATGTTGAATGGCATTAAATACAATTTTTTTGTTCTCTCCCATCCCCTGTAGGTTTGTTGAACATGAGTGGAAATGAAACTCCAGCACACTGGTAGCACTATAGACGTGTGAGTAGATCTTTTCCAGGTGAGTTGAACCTGCCTGTGGGTGCGGTGCGGATATTCCTGGGAGGTCTACTGATGTAGAGGTATAAGCTTGGCGTGTCTGGAGCCCAACTGTCTTTCGTCACCTCCTTCATGGCCTACCTCCTCCTCCCTCTGCAGTCTGGCATTAAGTGTGACAATGTTCAGGTGGCTGGTCTGACCGTGTCCTACAACGAGTGCCTGTATATGACATCTGATTGGTGGGTTGGTTGGTTGGTGGGTTGGTGGGAAAGTTATGAAGGAAAGTTAGACCAAAACACACGTGGGCTTGTGCCGGGGCTCCCTCTTGTGGGAATATACAGTATGGTTGTTACTGAGCCAGGATTCCTGGCTGTTTTGTCACTGTGTGTCACGACTTCCACCGAAGGTGGCTCCTCTCCCTGTTCGGGTGGCGCTCGGCGGTCGTCGTCGCCGGTCTACTAGCTGCCACCGATCCTTTTTCCTTTTCTTTTGGTTATGTCTATTTTGTGTTTGACCTGGTTTCATTTTGGTTAATTAGGGGGGGTATTTAATTCAACATTTCCTTTGGGGTTTTGTGCGGGATTGTTTTCGTTTGAACTGTCAGTGAGTTTGGGCTTTGTTTTTATTAGCTCATGTTTTACAGGTGTTTTTCCCTAGAATGTTTGAGTGGGGTTTTCGTGGCTATTGCTGTAGTCCGGTGTTCCTGTTGTTTTTTGAGCTAGTTGAATAAAACACCCTTTTCTTTGGAACTTGTTTCTCCTGCGCCTGACTCCACACCCACATCTCCTTGGGGAGATCTGACACTGTGCCTATGTCAATGATAGTTCAGCAACAATTATTTAAACATCATTATTACCAGCCATTCTTTCTGTCCCCCAGGTCCCCTGGTGTACGATGGCAGCCTGTTGTCAGTGTAACAGAGACTGCTCCTGCTTGGCTGGGGAGTGGGACCCTGTGTGTTCAGACAACGGCATCACCTACACCTCCCCCTGCCTCGCAGGCTGCTCCAGCTTTACAGGTTACGGTAAGATCATGGTATCAATACTATTAATGTACTAAGTGTACAAAACATTCACAGGGATTCTGGCCCATGTTGACTCAAATGCTTCCCACAGTTGTGTCAAGTTGGCTGTATGTCTTTTGAGTGGTGGACCATTCTTAATACACACGGGAAACTGTTGAGCGTTAAAAAAACAGCAACGTTGCAGTTCTTGACACAAACTGGTACCCCTGGCACCTACTACCATGCCCCGTTGAAAGGCACGTAAAAATTCTGTCTTGCCCATTCACCCTCTGAATGGCACACATACACAATCCATGTCTCAATTGTCTCAAGCCTTACAATATTTTTAAAACCTGTCTCCTCCTCTTTATCTACACTGATTTAAGTGGATTTAACTAGTGACATCCATACGGGATTATAGTGTTAACCTGGATTCACCTGGTCAGCATATGTCATGGAAAGAGCAGGTGTTCTTAATATTTTATACACGCAGTGTAACTCATTGGCACTGAAATAAGTTATTTTCAACCATTAACTGGGGCCTTGTTGAGGCCTTATCTAAGTAAGTAATTGCTGATTGACAATAAAGTATTATTTTGATGTATGGAAAAAATATGGTATGCAATTCCTATGTAGAGAAGTTTCTCTCTGGTAGTTGTTCAATATGACTTCAACTTTTACAGGGCACTCTTGTAAAATAGATGTTTAATGTCAATGTTACTCCCTGTTTAAATAAAAGTTAAAAAACATCAACACAAACACAGGATATGGGTTACACATGGTATCACATCATTACATACTAGGCCCTACTGCACCTGCATTCCAGCACCATTCCAGCATCTGGAATTGACTCAACATGTTTGAGGTGGGGGATCAATACATGTGGGGGAAGAGGTGGCTGTCGAATGTATGATTCTGATATGTACAGGTAAGTTCATTGTGTGTGTGGGGCGGTTGGCGTCCATGTTTGTGTCTGAGGTGTGTTTGAATATGAATGAGCAGCAGTGTTGTGATGTGTCCTATCCCGTCCTTGCAGAGTGATCTTCCTTGGCCTCATCACATGTCTCAGTGGCTCCTCCTTAGGAGGGAGGGGGACAACACCACGGGACAGACCCCACACTCATCGCTAGAGATCGAACTTCAGACTCCCTCCAAAACCACTGAACCCCTCAACACACCGAAAGAGATTACGGTGCACACCCTTAGGGGGAGCCGGAACAGGATAACTCCCTCCAAACTCACAAAGACACAGAGGAGGAGGAACTATCCAACACCCAGGGAGAGAGAACGAGGGACCTCAGTCAAACACAGTCAGAAAGAGGAGGTGGAGGAGGCGTTAGATAGAGGAGGAGGTTACCCCAGAGGCCATTCCTCCTGTTCATGTGAGCAAGAAAGAGCAGAAGGCTTCTGATCAGCCAAATGGCAGGCAGAGGGAGAGGTCATAGTGATTCACACCCAGAGAGAAAGACAACCCACACAACCTCTTGGTTGAGATGAACCACACAGAGGCAGAGGGCCTTCAGGGCTAGCCAGTCAGCCTGTCTGCTCTGATCCTCAAGTCAATTGTATTTAAATTCATGTTCATTAAAGATTTTTATTCAAGAATTGAAAAGTCCCATTTACTTAATGATCATTTTTCACTGTCTTCAACCCTCAAGAACCAGGGTGAGTCTGGGTCACCCTTTTACTGGGCAAACACAACTTGCATATCGTCATAGACTAGGCCGAAACGTTAATCTTTTAACCTTGCCTGAATAAAACAATGCATTTTTTTTTATAGTGAGCAAGAGTTGCGCTTTTTCCTTTTCTATGATGATTCAAATTTTTGGTTGCACCTCAAATCAACGTTGGTTGAGCGCCCTCTGTTTTTTTGTTGTCAAATAATATATATTTTTTTAAATGTACAAAGTAAATTATTAAAAGCATTCAAATTGGGATGTTTCCCACTTATTTACACAACCTACTCCACACTTGCAAAGTGAAAGTTTATAGAAAAGTTCTGAAATGAAGTAGTAAACAGAATAAAAGCAGAATTGAATCCATAATAATTTAATTTAATGGTCTATGGTTCAATCCCATTTCTGAAGGTCTGATGAATAATTAATATTGTTCCTCCTCTTCCTTGTGGCAGGCGCAGCAGCAACCTGCCCTCCAAAGCCTGCAAAATAATCGCCGGACTGCCCCTTTTCTAGCTCTGCATGGAACATCCAGTGTCACGTCCTTGGTGACGTGTGGGGTGACATCCGGGATGACCACAGCAACATCCTCTGGAAAGGGAACAAAGAGGAACAGAATGTAAACAAATGCAAACCGTAGGTTCTAAACACTGGCCAGTTGAAAGGTTCTACTAAGATGTCATGACAAACGGCACCTGTCAGAGTGCTCTCTAAGTGTTACTCACCTGCTTGGATGTCAGCTGGCAGAGTGGCGAAGACGGCCATCGTGAGATTCCTTTCTTCAGGTGTGACGTCCACAACCTCCAAGTGGGAAGAGATGGGCTCTGCCTCTGTGTTAGTGGTGATGTCCACCACATTCAGGTGGGAAGAAGCCGGATCTGCCTCTGTATAAGGGGTGATGTCCACCACATTCAGGTGGGAAGAAGCCGGATCTGCCTCTGTATTAGCGGTGATGTCCACCACATTCAGGTGGGAAGAAGCCGGATCTGCCTCTGTATAAGGGGTGATGTCCACCACATTCAGGTGGGAATAAGCCGGATCTGCCTCTGTGTTAGTGGTGATGTCCACCACATTCAGGTGGGAAGAAGCCGGATCTGCCTCTGTATTAGGGGTGATGTCCACCACATTCAGGTGGGAAGAAGCTGGGTCTGCCTCTGTGTTAGGGGTGATGTCCACAACCTCCAGGTGGGAAGATCCCGGGTCTGCCTCTGTGTTTGGGGTGATGTTTACAACCTCCAGGTGGGAAGAAGCCGGGTCTGTGTTATGGGTGACAACAACAATCCTGATGAGCTCTACTACTACAAGGCACCAAGATGTCATCACAACAGGCATCTGTCAGAGTGCTCTCTATCATTGCTACTCACCTGCTTGGATGTCAGCTGGTAGTGTGGTGGAAACGGCCACCGTGAGGACAGGGGGGACTGGTAGGATGGCTGCAGGGGGCTGGAAGCAGCTCTGCACCTCGTCCGCCACAAAGGCACAGACAGAGCTGATATAAAAACGGCTCTGGAGGTCATCTGTGGAGAAGGACTGACTGATTCTCCCGAGGATCGACCGCACAGAGTCAAAAGCAGCAGCCCGGGAAAACGGGATGTGAGGGGAAGGGTCCTTTAACATGCAGGAGAGCTTCTCCACTACGGCCGCCACCATGCCCACGGCCATCCCGCTTATTAGGATTGGGTGCTCTGAATGGCCTTCCTCTGGCTGAAGCCACAGGGCCAGGAGGAGCCTGGGCACCACCTCCACCACCACCTGAGATGGGCTGAGCAGGTTGCTACGGGGCTCATTGGACAGCTCGCCCAGAATGCTCCTCACAGCTCTCTCCACGATGATGTGGAGTTTAGGATCGCTGAAATCAACAAGAAGACAAAGCTAAACGATGTGCAATGTGCTCACAGAGAACACTGTCTTAGTCTGTTTCTGCGTAGTTACAGATGTGTAGATAAATGGATCAAGTCATATGCAGGGCAGTACATGGAACTCACATGTCAGCTGGCGAGGTGGAGTGCATGGAGCGGCGGAGCTTGCAGAAAGCCTCGTGCTCTATGTCCATCATTTTTAGGCAAGTGTTTACTTCCCAAGCCTGCAGTATGAAACAGGAAGTCCCATTAGTGTAATTTCACAACAGATCTATTCTGCTGTGCTAACTCGTTGTCGAAAGGCTAGTAAAGAGCTCACTGACTTGTAGTATGTCTCTAACTCTCATTCTCTTACCAGCCGAGCGAGGTCGTTTCCCTCCTCCAGGGTTTCCTTCCACACCCTTCAAATAAAACACAGAGCAATTCAACTATCCTGGCAGCAATACTCTATGCTGAGGCCTAGACATAA
>NC_092109.1:5515360-5524720 GCF_045679555.1 Salvelinus alpinus
TTCCTTTCAATCTTTTACCCAGATTTTAGCAGCGATTCAGAGAAGCACATTTTGTTTATTTTAAAAACAAGAACCACCAGTCAGGAGGATACAGACAAGGGAGTTATGGTTAAGCATAATGACTATGGCTCTAGATTGTTGGAAAAGGCTGTTTCAGGTGTTTGAAAAATGCTAAAATCTCCAACCATCCTCACGTACGTTGTGCCCCTCAGATCTTTGGGGTGCACGACAGCCCTGGGAAGAAGCAGTTGTGATGGGTTTGTAGCATGAATGTATGTGTGTGTTTTAATTGAAATGTACTATTATTTGTTAACAATATAGTAGGCTTAGTCTTTTTACTACATTTCTATCTTGCAATAGAGAAAAATCTAACTACTTCTACTTGTTTCTTCATTCCATCAAGAGCTGTTACACTCAAGTATTTACTATGTATTAGGCTAACTACATGAAAAAGTAGCAATATCATACAGGCATAATCAACGAGATTCAGCCGCGGGCCGATTTTTTTCTTGAGCTGATGTTCAGGTGGGCCAGAACATCATAACAGAAAATGTGTGGACTGCAAATTGACCGAAAGAACCTTGCTCGTATACGATCACATACACGGAGTGTACAAAACGTTAGGAACACCTGCTCTTTCCATGACAGACTGACCAGGTGAAAGCTATGACCCCTTATTGATGTCACCTGTTAAATCCACTTCAAATCAGTGTAGATGAAGGGGAGGAGACAGGATAAAGACAGAATTTTAAGACTTGAGACATGGATTGTGTTTGTGTGCCATTCAGACGGTTTGGGTAAGACAAAATATTTAAGTGCCTTTGAACGGGGCATGGTAGTAGGTAGACAGGTGCACCGGTTTGAGTGTCAAGAACTGCAATACTGCTGGGTTTTTTGCGCTCAAAAGTTTCTCGTGTATATCAAGAGTGGTCCACCACCCAAAGGACATTCAGCCAACTTAACATCTGTGGGAAGCATTGGAGTCAACATGGTCCAGCATCCCTGTGGAACACCATGCCCCGACAAATATTAGGAAGGTTTTCATCTCTCTATGATGCGTAGGAATACTTGGAACAGAATTCCAAAATTAAAAATCACTCATAGCTGATTTTCTGGTGTTCTGCAGTCTGTCAAACATTTAAAAAAAAATATATGATACATTTTTGCACAGAAAAAAAAAAAATGGGCCAAAACCCTCAAATTCTTTAAATCAAATCAAAGATGAGAGAATAGTCCAAATAAATTATAAAATAGCAGTGCAGATAGCAACCTTTTGCTAAGTGCAGAGATATATTATAGGTAATGAATGTTTAGGGGAATGTGCCAGACTTTGAGGCGCAGCAGAAAGATCAGTGTACCTGAAACCCAGAAGTTATAAGGGCACAAGGCGAGACCCAGATGCAGACACGGGATGCAGATGGTTTGAGTCTTTGTTGTTTATTATAATCCAAGGAGTAGGCAAGATGATGGTTGTGGATAGGCAAAATAGCAAAATCAGGTCAGAGTCCAGTAGGTACAGAGTGGCAGGCAGGCAGGCTCAAGGTCAGGTCAGGGCAGGCTGCATGATCAGGCAGGCGGGTTCAAAGTCCAGACAGGCAAGGTCACAACCGGGAGGACTATCAAAAGCGGGAGACCAGGAAAACCACTCTGGTTGACTTGACAAACAAGACAATGTGGCAACAGACAAGCAGAGAACACAGGAATAAGTACCCAGGGACTAATGAGGAAAACAGGTGACACCTGGAGGTGGGTGGAGACAATCACAAAGACAGGTAAAACAGATCAGGGTGTGACAGAAGTTGTCAGTTAAAATCTCTGGTGGGTTCTTATTTTAGCAGTGATAACAGTGATAACACATGGAGTTGCACATTTAAAAACATGTGATGTGTTTAATTTTCCAAAAACATGTGAAATGTCACATGCAAAGTGTTCCAAAAACCAGTTTGCACATGTGAAATCAAGTGATTTTCCACTTGTGAAATTGTGGTTCAACATGTGATAACAGCAATGGCTAACAGTGTAGTTTCATGTTAATTTTGTGGTACTTTCTATAGTCATTTTACGGTACATTTACACAGTAATAGGATACCGTATTAGTGTTTTGCTATATATTTACTGTCAGTCGCATTGCACTTGGTTACCTTTTGGCCCGTCCTGCAAATTAACTTGCTATGCCTCACTTGCAATTGTATTTAACCTTATAGAATACCTTGAAAAAAAGTCCTGTAATTTTATTGAAAGTTATCGGATACTGAGTTGCTGTGAAAATAGTGGAAATAACTTAATGTGTTTCTACAGCTGAACTGTATTTTGTCAGTAATTATACAACAAACTGTATTCAGGAAGTACACAGAAAATAAAGAATACATTTCTGCACTTTACTAAAATTTGCCCAGAATGAAGTCAATAACTGTGCGATTATGTGACAACACCAGCTGAAAAGTAACAGTGCTCAGGGACTCTTGACATTAAGGCCTAGATTCAATCAGATTAAGGGTAAACCTGTGAAAAACACGTGTTTTGGCAGTGTCAGGGGTGTACATGTGTTAGAGGTGTTACCTCGTTATAGCTGTGAAATGATTAAAATAAAATAATGAGGATTTGTATCAGCCTTATTAAGGTGTATATTACAAATCACATTCCAGTGATCCAACGTGTAAACAAGGCTGCATGGGATTTCTCTTAACGGAGCTCCGGCTGCCAATAGCAATATCAGCTTCAGGGATAACGCTGGGAGACGCTTGTGGATTTGAAAGCTCTAACACAACCGCCATGCCAGTGTCCACTCGCTTGGATCTGATCAAATCCAGCATTAAGTGTGCATAAATGCTCTCGGGATTTGAATTTGCAACCTTTCGTTCCGGAGTACAATAATCTCAACAGTGCCACCAGATGGTTATTTGTTAGCAAGAACACAAAAATTAGGAACACCTTCCTAGTATTGAGTTGTACCCCTTTTTGCCCTCAGAACAGCTTCAGTGTCGGGGCAAGGATTCTACAAGCTGTCGAAAGCATTCCACTGGGATGCTGGACCATGTTGACTCCAACGCTTCCCACAGTTGTGTCAAGTTGGCTGTATGTCTTTTGGGTGGTGGACCATTCTTGATACACACAGGAAACTGTTGAACGTGAAACACCTAGCAGCGTTGCAACTCTTGACACACTCAAACCAGTGCACCTGGCACCTGCTACTATACCCCGTTCAAAGGCACGGAAATCTTTTGTCTTTCCCATTCCCCCTCTGAGTGGCACACACACAATTCATGTCTCAATTGTCTCAAAGCTTAAAAATATGTCTTTAACTTGTCTACTCCACTTCATCTACTGTGATTGAAGTAGATTTAACAGGTGACATAAATAATGGTTTGCGTCAAAGCTTCGCAACAACGTCGCTACTAATCCATGCAATCAATAGTGCAGTCCCAAAAGATAACAACCACGACCTAGAGCGAGCGGTACACTGATGGTCGAATTAAACACTTTACAACTAAGCACGCTGAAACTAAACAAGACTTCTGCAGCATTGCAAGCACAATCGAACTGCAGCGCCGACCGAGAGCTCGCTCCCAGAGAGCCGGGAGAGCGATCTTCATTTCCTCCTTTCTGACTGCTGATGCGCTCTTGAAGTGGCCATGCACGGTGAAGGCCCCATGCAGGATTTCACCACAAGTGTGTAATTGTAAACTTCACAGTAATTTACTGTAGCTAATCCATCACACTCACTGACCTGATGGTCTGGTTGGAAAGTGAGTATTAGAATTACATGGTGACTAGCCATAAATGAAATATCATTCGGTTCTTTGGTATCACATGCACTTATGATTCCTTTAACAAGCCTTTAACACCTCTACGCAGACGACACCATTCGGGTATACTTCTGGCCCTTCTTTGGACACTGTGTTAACAAACCTCCAGAGGAGCTTCCATGCCATACAACACTTCTTCCGTGGCCTCCAACTGCTCTTAAATGCTAGTAAAACTAAATGCATGCTCTTCAACCGATCGCTGCCTGCACCCGCCCGCCCTTCTAGCATCACTACTCTGGACGGTTCTGACCTAGAATATGTGGACAACTACAAATACCTAGGTGTCTGGTTAGACTGTAAACTCTCCTTCTAGACTCACATTAAGCATCTCCAATCCAAAATTAAATCTAGAATCGGCTATTTCGCAACAAAGCATCCTTCACTCATGCTGCCAAACATACCCTCGTAAAACTGACTATGCTACCGATCCTTGACTTCGGCGATGTCATTTACAAAATAGCCTCCAACACTCTACTCAGCAAATTGGATGAAGTCTATCACAGTGCCATCCATTTTGTCACCAAAGCCCCATATACTACCCACCACTGCGACCCGTATGCTCTCGTTTCTTGGCCCTCGCTTCATTATTCGTCGCCAAACCCACTGGCTCCAGATCATCTACAAGTCTTTGCTAGGTAAAGCCCCGCCTTATCTCAGCTCACTGGTCACCATAGCAGCTTCATGCCTGTCCTTTAGCTCAGTTCGGAAGGACAAATGTATCTTTGATATTTTTTGGGTGGTTTAATACATAATTCACAGTATAATTATTAACTTGACCGTGCTTAAAGAGATATTACATTTCTGATTTGATATTGTTACAGATCTATCAATCATTGCCCTTTTAAGAGGCTTTCAAAAGGCTCCTTGATATTTGAAGTTGAATCTGTGCTTGAAATTCAATACTTGAATGAGGGACCTTACAGGTGTTGTATTTATTTTATTATTATTTATTTTTTTCACCTTTATTTAACCAGGTAGGCTAGTTGAGAACAAGTTCTCATTTGCAACTGCGACCTGGCCAAGATAAAGCATAGCAGTGTGAACAGACAACACAGAGTTACACATGGAGTAAACAATAAACAAGTCAATAACATGGTAGAAAAAAAAGAGAATCTATATACAATGTGTGCAAAAGGCATGAGGTAGGCAATAAATCGAATAATTACAATTTAGCAGATTAACACTGGAGTGATAAATCATCAGATGATCATGTGCAAGAAGAGATACTGGTGTGCAAAAGAGCAGAAAAGTAAATAAATAAAAGCAGTATGGGGGGTGAGGTAGGTAAATTGGGTGGGTAGTTTACAGATGGACTATGTACAGCTGCAGCGATCGGTTAGCTGCTCGGATAGCAGATTTTTAAAGTTGTTGAGGGAGATAAAAGTCTCCAACTTCAGAGATTTTTGCAATTCGTTCCAGTCGCAGGCAGCAGAGAACTGGAAGGAAAGGCGTCCAAATGAGGTTTTGGCTTTAGGGATGATCAGTGAGATACACCTGCTGGAGCGCGTGCTGCGGGTGGGTGTAGCCATCGTGACCAGTGAACTGAGATAAGGCGGCACTTTACCTAGCATAGCCTTGTAGATGACCTGGAGCCAGTGGGTCTGACGACGAACATGTAGCGAGGGCCAGCCGACTAGGGCATACAGGTCGCAGTGGTGGGTCGTATAAGGTGCTTTAGTAACAAAACGAATGGCACTGTGATAAACTGCATCCAGTTTGCTGAGTAGAGTATTGGAAGCTATTTTGTAGATGACATCGCCGAAGTCGAGGATCGGTAGGATAGTCAGTTTTACTAGGGTAAGTTTGGCGGCGTGAGTGAAGGAGGCTTTGTTGCGGAATAGAAAGCCGATTCTTGATTTGATTTTGGATTGGAGATGTTTGATATGAGTCTGGAAGGAGAGTTTGCAGTCTAGCCAGACACCTAGGTACTTATAGATGTCCACATATTCTAGGTCGGAACCGTCCAGGGTGGTGATGCTAGTCGGGCGTGCGGGTGCAGGCAGCGACCGGTTGAAAAGCATGCATTTGGTTTTACTAGCGTTTAAGAGCAGTTGGAGGCCACGGAAGGAGTGTTGTATGGCATTGAAGCTCGTTTGGAGGTTAGATAGCACAGTGTCCAAGGAAGGGCCGGAAGTATATAGAATGGTGTCGTCTGCGTAGAGGTGGATCAGGGAATCGCCCGCAGCAAGAGCAACATCATTGATGTATACAGAGAAAAGAGTCGGCCCGAGAATTGAACCCTGTGGTACCCCCATAGAGACTGCCAGAGGACCGGACAACATGCCCTCCGATTTGACACACTGAACTCTGTCTGCAAAGTAGTTGGTGAACCAGGCAAGGCAGTCATTAGAAAAACCGAGGCTACTGAGTCTGCCGATAAGAATATGGTGATTGACAGAGTCGAAAGCCTTGGCCAGGTCGATGAAGACGGCTGCACAGTAATGTCTTTTATCGATGGCGGTTATGATATCGTTTAGTACCTTGAGCGTGGCTGAGGTGCACCCGTGACCGGCTCGGAAACCGGATTGCACAGCGGAGAAGGTACGGTGGGATTCGAGATGGTCAGTGATCTGTTTGTTGACTTGGCTTTCGAAGACCTTAGATAGGCAGGGCAGGATGGATATAGGTCTGTAACAGTTTGGGTCCAGGGTGTCTCCCCCTTTGAAGAGGGGGATGACCGCGGCAGCTTTCCAATCCTTGGGGATCTCAGATGATACGAAGGAGAGGTTGAACAGGCTGGTAATAGGGGGTGCGACAATGGCGGCGGACAGTTTCAGAAATAGGGGGTCCAGATTGTCAAGCCCAGCTGATTTGTATGGGTCCAGGTTTTCCAGCTCTTTCAGAACATCTGTTATCTGGATATGGGTAAAGGAGAAGCTGGGGAGGCTTGGGCGAGTAGCAGCGGGGGGGGCGGGGCTGTTGGCCAAGGTTGGAGTCGCCAGGAGGAAGGCATGGCCAGCCATTGAGAAATGTTTGTTGAAGTTTTCGATTATCACGGACTTATCAGTGGTGACCGTGTTACCTAGCCTCAGTGCAGTGGGCAGCTGGGAGGAGGTGCTCTTGTTTTCCATGGACTTTACAGTATCCCAGAACTTTTTGGAGTTAGAGCTACAGGATGCAAATTTCTGCTTGAAAAAGCTGGCCTTTGCTTTCCTGACTGACTGCGTGTATTGGTTCCTGACTTCCCTGAACAGTTGCATATCGCGGGGGCTCTTCGATGCTATTGCAGTTCGCCACAGGATGTTTTTGTGCTGGTCGAGGGCAGTCAGGTCTGGAGTGAACCAAGGGCTATATCTGTTCTTGGTTCTGCATTTTTTGAACGGAGCATGCTTGTCTAATATGGTGAGGAAGTAACTTTTAAAGAATGACCAGGCATCCTCAACTGACGGGATGAGGTCAATATCCTTCCAGGGTACCCGGGCCAGGTCGATTAGAAAGGCCTGCTCGCAGAAGTGTTTTAGGGAGCGTTTGACAGTGATGAGGGGTGGTCGTTTGACCGCGGACCCGTGGCGGATACAGGCAATGAGGCAGTGATCGCTGAGATCTTGATTGAAGACAGCAGAGGTGTATTTGGAGGGCAGGTTGGTCAGGATAATGTCTATTAGGGTGCCCATGTTTACGGATTTAGGGTTGTACCTGGTGGGTTCCTTGATGATTTGTGTGAGATTGAGGGCATCAAGCTTGGATTGTAGGACTGCCGGGGTGTTAAGCATATCCCAGTTTAGGTCACCTAACAGAACAAACTCTGAAGCTAGATGGGGAGCGATCAATTCACAGATGGTGTCCAGGGCACAGCTGGGAGCTGAGGGGGGTCGGTAGCAGGCGGCAACAGTGAGAGACTTATTTCTGGAGAGATTAATTTTTAAAATTAGAAGTTCGAACTGTTTGGGCATAGACCTGGAAAGTATGACAGAACTTTGCAGGCTATCTCTGCAGTAGATTGCAACTCCTCCCCCTTTGGCAGTTCTATCTTGACGGAAAGTGTTATAGTTGGGTATGGAAATCTCAGAATTTTTGGTGGCCTTCCTAAGCCAGGATTCGGACACGGCAAGGACATCAGGGTTGGCAGAGTGTGCTAAAGCGGTGAGTAAGGCAAACTTAGGGAGGAGGCTTCTGATGTTGACATGCATGAGGCCAAGGCTTTTTCGATCACAGAAGTCAACAAATGAGGGTGACTGGGGACATGCAGGGCCTGGGTTTACCTCCACATCACCCGTGGAACAGAGGAGTAGTAGGATGAGGGTGCGGCTAAAGGCTATCAAAACTGGTCGCCTAGAGCGTTGGGGACAAAGAATAAAAGGAGCAGATTTATGGGCGTGGTAGAATAGATTCTGGGCATAATGTGCAGACAGGGGTATGGTGGGGCACGGGTACAGCGGAGGCAAGCCCAGGCACTGGGTGATGATAAGAGAGGTTGTATCTCTGGACATGCTGGTCTCAATGGGTGAGGTCACCGCATGTGTGGGGGGTGGGACAAAGGAGGTATCAGAGGTACGGAGAGTGGAACTACGGGGTCCATTGCAAACCAAAACAATGATAATGATAACTAGCCTGAACAACAGTATGCAAGGCATATTGATATTTGAGAGAGACATACAATAAGGCATAAAGTGATTGCAGGTCTTGATTGGGAGAGCTAGCTAAAACAACAGGTAAGATAACAGCAGCTAGTCCACTAACACAGCAACAACAGGTAAAAATGGCGACGACTAGGCAGAGAGGGTCGGATTAACTACACACAGATCCTGAGTTAAAGCACAGAGCCGACAGATAAAACACAAATAAACAGAATGGAGTACCGTGAATTAATGGACAGTCAAGCAGGCATCAGCTATGTAGCCAAGTGATCATAGTGTCCAGGGGGCAGCCGTAGATGGAGCAGGGAGGCCTCCACTAAGCTAGCACGCGGCGTTTAAAGTTAGTAGCCCGGGGGGTGGTCTGCTCAGACGGAGGGGGTCTGCTCAGACGGAGGCCGGTTGAGGGCACAGCGGATGGGGTATTCGTCTGCAGACCAGACGTGGTCGTGTCGACAGAGAATCCAAGCCGGATGGCGATGGCGAAAGAGAGGTTGTGAATTGTAGAATTGTGTTTGCTAACTGGTGCTAGCTTCGTGGCAGTGGCGCTAGCTGCGCTAGCTGCAAGCTAGCTGTGAGGATCAGAAGTAGTGGCTCAGGGATTACGGCAGGAATCCGGCGTTGTTGTCGAGAGACAGTCCGATGCTGGTAAATTGGTGAGTAATATCCAGGCTAATAACAGGGCTGGTGTCTGTGCAGAAGGTAAAAGCTGCTAGCAGCGGCAAAAAATGGCTAAATTAGCTTGTAGCTGATTAGCTGGTTAGCTACTGGGGGTTCTTGAAAGTGTTCCAAAGTTAAAAAATAATAGCGATTCCGTATCACATTGGGTGAGGTAGGTTACCGGAAGGTATAATCGAATTAAAAATCGAAAAGAGATAGAAAAAAAATGTTAAAATATATACAAGAAATACGAAAAAATACGAACGTACACGAGAGGACTAAAGAAACACGTCTACACTGCTACGCCATCTTGGATCGTA